>NC_056743.1:1532132189-1532179689 GCF_019279795.1 Protopterus annectens | reverse complement strand
TATTTATTTTTTTGCTTGATAACTGAGTTGGTGGGCTAGTTTAAAGACCATATTCTGCTATAGCCCAGACGCAGAAGTGCAAGCAGTGTAGAAATTAGCTAACATTACATAGAGCAAACATTGCATACTATATACTAATGAAGTAATGCAGAACAATGGTGGTAATACAGGGTCATATTTACATTTAGTACAGGAGTTAATATTGTGTAGACGAAATGCAGAATACAAATTGTTAAGTAGTAAATAATCAATACCATTTGTCTAATGAATAGTAGATGCAAGACAAAACTGAATGGCTGGCTATGTACAACAGGGTATTGGCTTTGTGGAGCTGTATACTTAGCCATTATCTGAAACATTTGCATTCAGCATTTTCGTAAAGATGTTCAGATAGCTCAACAAGAGTTTTTGGTTATTAGTTTGGTATTCACCCTTTGCCGTTTGGTGCTCTTAATTTTACAAGAGATCCTATAGATTTAATTTATAAAGGAAGTTTATTCCATAATGCTGGGCCTAGTCCAGATAATGCACTTTCCCACACAGATTTTTTAAAAAGGGGTCTAGTAAGAGTGACAATATTATCTCAGGATTTGCAAATGGAATATGGCTGTTCCCTTAAGTACAGTAACCTTTTCAGTGGAGGACAATAACCTCCTTTCAGTACTTTGAATAATATGGTGCCTGTTAGGTAGGGAAATCTTTCAGTAAATGGCAACCACTTAAATATCTGCAGGATTCCTGGAACGCAAGTGATTTGCCGATGTGCTAGAGTTCTACAATGCATTTTATTCCTTTTTTTCACTGGCCATCTTCTTTGTTGTTTTATACTTTTCAGAGATTTAGACTGCATGACTAGGGTTAAAAAGGCCCTTGTGGTTGTTAGGCTAGTAAACACCTATGAACCAGTGTCCAAGTGTCCTTGGTCAGTGTCAATTTAGTGATTTTTTTGTAGGTGATATGTGGTCAGTAAACTAAAACGCCTGACATTTATGTAATGAGTATGGCTACAGGTAACCCAGCCACTGGGGATGCACAAGCCAGTGCATTTCTTTGTGCCGGTCCCAAGCCCAGATAAATGGGGAGGGTTGCATCAGGAAGGGCATCCGGTGTACAAATTCTGCCACAACACTTATGGAGCAAAAATGTCATATTTCCATACCGGATTGGTCGAGGCCTGGGTTAACAACGACCGCCACCAGTACTGTTAGCCAACAGGGTGCTGGCAGAAATTGGGCTACTGTTGGCTGAAGGAGAAGAGGAGGGTGAAGGCATGCCCGAAGGCAGGAAGAGAGGAGGAAGGTTAGGAGTGTAGCAGTGAGGGTAGGAACTTTGAATGTTGGCAGTATGACTGGTATAGGAAGAGAGCTAGCTGATATGATGGAGAGAAGGAAGGTTGATATATTGTGTGTGCAAGAGACCAGATGGAAGGGAAGTAAGGCCAGGTGTTTAGGAAACGGGTTCAAATTGTTCTATCATGGTGTGGATGGCAGGAGAAATGGGGTAGGGGTTATACTAAAGGAACAATATGCCAAGAGTGTTTTAGACTTGAAGAGAGTGTCTGACAGAGTGATGTTTATGAGGCTCAAAATTGATGGTATAATGATGAATGTTGTTAGTGCATATGCTCCACAAGTTGGGTGTGCGATGGATGAGAAAGAGAAATTTTGGAGCGAGTTGGATGAAGTTGTGGTGAGTGTACCCAAGGGTGAGAGACTAGTGATTGGAGCAGACTTTAATGGGCATGTTGGTGAAGTGAACAGAGGGGATGAGGAAGTGATGGGTAGGTATGGTGTTAAGGAGAGGAATGCAGAAGTTCAGATGATTGTGGATTTTGCGAAAAGGATGGACATGGCTGTGGTGAATACGTATTTTAAGAAGAGGGAGGAGCATAGGGTGACGTGCAAGAGTGGAGGAAGATGCACACAGGTGGATTATATCCTATGTAGGAGGGCCAGTCTGAAGGAGATTTGGAGACTGTAAAGTGGTGGCATGGGAAAGTGCAGTTAAGCAGCATAGAATGGTGGTCTGTAGGATGACGCTGGTGATCAAGAAGAGGAGGAGGAGTGTGAAAGCAGTGCCAAGGATTAAATGGTGGAAGTTAAAAAAGGGTGATTGTGAAGTAGAGTTTAGGGAAGAGTTAAGACAGGCACTGGGAGGCAGTGGAGGGTTACCGAATAGCTGGGTAACTACAGCAGAACTAGTAAGGGAGACTGCTAGAAATGTGCGTGGTGTGACATCTGGACAGGGGAAGGAGGACAAGGAGAGCTGGTGGTGGAATGAGGAAGTACAGGAGAGTATACAGAGGAAGAGGCTGGCGAAGAAGAAGTGGGATTGTCAAAGAGATGAAGAAAGTAGACATGAGTATAAGGAGATGAGGCGCATGGCAAAGAGAGAGGTGGTGAAAGCTAAGGATAAGGCGTATGGAGAGTTGTATGAGAGATTGGACACTAAAGAGCGAGAAAAGGACCTTGGCTAGACAGAGGGACAGAGCTGGGAAAGATGTGCAGCAAGTAAGGGTGATAAAGGATAGTGAGGAAAAGGTACTCACAAGAGAGGATAGTGTGTTGTGTAGATGGAAAGAGTATTTTGAGAGGCTGATGAATGAAGAGAATGAGAGAGAGAGAGAAGGTTGGATGATGTGGGGATAGTGAATCAGGAAGTGAAACAGATTAGCAAGGAGGAAGTAAGGACAGCTATGAAGAGGATGAAGAATGGAAAGGCTGTTGGCCCAGATGACATACCAATGGAAGCATGGAGGTGCTTAGGAGAAATGGCAGTGGAATTTTTAACTAGATTGTTTAATGAAATTTTGGAAAGTCAGAGGATGCCTGAGGAGTGGAGAAAAAGTATTTTGGTACCTATCTTTAAGAATAAGGGTGATGTGCAGAGCTGCAGTAACTACAGAGGGATAAAATTGATCAGTCACAGCTTGAAGTTATGGGAAAGAGTAGTAGAAGCTAGATTAAGAAGTGAGGTGATGATTAGTGATCAGCAGTACGGATTCATGCCAGGAAAGAGCACTACAGATGCAATGTTTTCTCTGAGAGTGTTATTGGAGAAATACAGAGAAGGTCAGAAGGAGTTGCATTGTGTCTTTGTAGACTTGGAGAAAGCATATGACAGGGTGCCTAGAGAAGAGTTGTGGTATTGTATGAGGAAGTCGGGAGTGGCAGAAAAGTATGTAAGAGTGGTACAGGATACTTACGAGGGTAGTGTGACAGTGGTGAAGACTGCAGTGGGAGTGACAGATCCATTTAAGGTGGAGGTGGGATTACATCAAGGATCAGCTCTGAGTCCTTTCTTATTTGCAGTGGTGATGGACAGGTTGACAGATGAGATCAGACAGGAGGCCCCATGGACTATGATGTTTGCAGATGACATTGTGATCTGTAGTGAGAGTAGGAATCAGGTTGAGGAGACTCTGGAGAGGTGGAGATATGCTCTAGAGAGCAGAGGAATGAAGGTCAGTAGGGCTAAGACAGAATATATGTGTGTAAATGAGAGGGAGGGTAGAGGAATGGTGAGGGTGCAGGGAGTAGAGTTGGTAAAGGTGGACGAGTTTAAGTACTTGGGATCAACAGTTCAGAGTAATGGTGAACGTGGAAGAGAGGTGAAGAAGAGAGTACAGGCAGGGCGGAATGGGTGGAGAAGAGTGTCAGGAGTGATTTATGACAGACGGGTACCAGTAAGAGTGAAAGGGAAGGTCTACAAGAGGGTAGTGAGACCAGCTATGTTATAAGGGTTGGAGACAGTGGCATTGACAAAAAGGTAGGAGTCAGAGCTGGATGTGGCAGAGTTAAAGATGTTAAGATTTGCACTCGGTGTGACTAGGATGGATAGGATTAGGAATCAGTATATTAGAGGGTCAGCTCATGTTGGACAGTTTGGAGACAAAGCAAGAGAGACGAGATTGCGTTGGTTTGTACATGTGCTGAGGAGGGATGATGGGTATATTGGGAAAAAGATGCTAAGGATGGAGCTGCCAGGTAAGAGGAAAAGAGGAAGGCCTAAGATAAGGTTTATGGACATGGTGAGAGAGGACATGCAGGCTGTTGGTGTGACAGAGCAAGATGCAGAGGATAGGAAGAAATGGAAAGAGATGATCTGCTGTGGCGACCCCTAACGGGAAAAGCCAAAAGATGATGATGAGTATGGCTACAGGTATCTAACTGTCAGTTAAAATACAGCATACTATATTGCCTAGGAAGATAGTAGTAGTAGTGTTAGAATTTGTAAGAATCATGCAGAAACAAGGCCGTTAATTCCATTATTTTCCATACCAACAGAGTAAAGCTTAAAAAAACAGGGCACACAGAAAGACAACTGCATCCGTTGGGACCTCGACATCTAGTCATGAGCCCAGATTCTCTGTTGCTGAAAATAAGGTGGCACTACAGGCCCTTTGTCTCCATGGCCAATGGCTCCTTAATGTCAATAAAGAGCCTCACCTGAACTGTGAATGACCTAATGAACCATAATGTAAACCCCCAACAAAATCATGTGACCAGAAACTTTCTATTAAATATAATCCACACCTGTTAAAAACAAATAACAAATATATGGATATTCACATAAAATACATAAAAAATATTATATGAACCTTTAAAGTTTGGCTGCCAGCATTCACATATAACATTTTTATATTCACTGTTTCATTAATACCTGAAAAAGGACGGGCACCTAAAAGCAGTTGACACATACGTTTCTTAATCTCCAAGGCACTGCTAAAATCACCACCTTTGAAATTGTAATCCTGGTGACCTACAAGAAAAAAAAAAGATTTTTTTTTGTAATGGTCTTACCCATGTAAAAACTGTCACATGACTGACATTTACCTATGTAAACTATGCCAATACTTTTGCAGTTATAATATTGTTTAACCCCAAAGTTCTATACATATGTGGCAAATCTAAAAAGGGGCCTGATATATACCTGCATGCTATACAACGACAACTGCATGAATAAGTGTTATTAGGTCTGTTAGTCAATGTCCTACTGATGGCATCCACATTATTACTTTTTTCAAATATTGATTTAAATTTTTTCCTTTCAGGGTAAGACTACTAGAAAACTATCAGCTTGGATTAAAGAACATGTCTATGCTATTAAAACAAAGGATATTAATAACATTTTTATAATCATAGTCAGATGTCTATAACATTAAAAACAACTTCTATTTTTGTTGTACATCACCAGGATTATATTTTCAGAGGTGGTGATTTTATCAATGCCTTAGAAATTAAGAAAATTGGGTGGTAACTGCTTTTAGGTGCCAACCATTTTCCAGGTGGTAGTGAAACAGTGAATATAAAATGCTGTATGTGAATGCTGGCAGCCAGACTTTAAAGTTTCATATAATCATTTTTTTATGAACTTTTATGTGTATTTTTCTGCATATTTTTATCTAGGTATTTGATATTTGTTGTTAACAGGTAATTTTTTATTGGTGAGTTTCTGGTCATGTGATTTTGTTGAAGTTTTATAATATGGTTTCTCTAGTCATTCATAATTTTGATGAGGTTCTTTACTGAGAGAACAACATCACTCAACATTTAATAAAGTGTCTGCTGAATTTGAATTTTTTTTCAGTTTGTGAGTTTTTACAGTCAGGACAATCTTTTTTGTCTTTTTGGCTCTTTGATGTCTCTGCAGCCAACCAGCCCTACCGTGACTGTTCCTGGACTGAGATTGCCAGCAATGTGAATGCATTGGGTGACCATGTGTATGAAATGGTGTGCCGCAGGTCCACGGATATGATATGTGGTGTCATTCACAGAGCAGAAGCCATGGCATAGAAATGTGGGCAAAATATTCAATAATTAAATGGATATTTATAATTGGATAACAGTATCTGGTAGTCATGATTCATATTTAGGGATGCAGCTAGAATTTTTAGAATTGTATGACAACTTCCAAAATATAACCACCACAGACAATGCATGTTTCTGAACACATACCTTTTTCATACTACAAAAAATAAAATCTCTTAAATGGGTGGCTTAGACAACAATCTGTTTTCCTATATGTCTGGCCATATCATTGTTCACCTCATCTACATTTTAACCTTATGACCCTTCAAGAAATAATAGTAGTGAAGTTGTTAATATATATCTGGGTTGCCCAGAATAGTTTAATTTTATGTTAAATCAGCCTCTGTATTATCAACACATTTTTGGTTGACAGATACAGATGGTCAACAGATATGTGAGACTGACAGTCCCTGGGCTAGGAGGATATGCCCTTTCCCTAAGTAACTGTGCATCCTCGGCGATAGTATATATAATTAGCAGGGGGGTCTGGGGGCACAGGGCTTCTTGCCTCACTCTTAAAAAATCTGTTTTTCTTTGCATGTTCCAAATGATTAGCCTTGTAGCATGCATAGCTGTGTGTTGATGTGTTTCTGCTTATGTTAGACATATGTGATACACACACACACACACATACACACACACACACACACACACACACACACACACACACACACACACACACACACACACACATGAAGCTTGGGCTTCAGGTTGCATCAGCACACATAATTTTATTTTCTTTTTGACAAAAACAAACCAAGGGGCTTTCCACAATGGCTGCACACTGATTAATAGTATAACTTCAGCTCTCCCAGTATGAAAAAAAAAACTGAAAGACAATGGCCAGGAACATTGTCACTTTTAGTAAATTCAGTTACTGGCTTGTAAGTACACAACCTGGATGCCAGCAAAGAAGCAACTAACAGAGCAAGATACAAAGAAAACACTAACTGGGAAGAATCCTGCAGCTGTTCAGCTTTGAAGTAGTTCAAATTCCAGCTTTGGTGCAAGACATGGATTCCAGTAATCTAGAGGAAAAATAAGTCAAATGTGTTCAGAGCTGATTAATATAAATGAAACTCTGAAGGAGTATATCAGCTGAAATAACAAAAGGCTTGAAAATGGAAGAAGCTTTAAATAAATGTTCAGACAAGATAATAAAACTGCAAAAATCAGAGGTCAAAATGAAGAAAAGGCTGGCTGACTATGAAACTGTTCAAGAAGAGATGTTTCAAAAAATGCTAGAATTAGAGGACAGAGCGCATAGGGGAAATCTGAGATTTTCTGCTATACCAGAGAAACTAGAAGAAACAGATGTATTAATTTTAAGAAGGCACAAGTAAGCAACTGGACTGGTATTCCATAGCAGGAACTGTTAACTGAAAGGGCAGACTGTGTGTATGCTCCAAATGTGGCCATGAGTAAGCAGCCAAGACTTGTATTAGTAAAGATGTAAACCTACCAACCGAAAGAGTTTATCCTGACAAAACTGTGGCAAAAGGGTAAAGTATTAAAACTTGGTGAAAGCAAAGCGTTGGTTGAAAATGATTATTCACTGTACACCAGGCAGAAGAGAAACAAATGTATTCCAGCAACCAGGGAATGTTGAGAGGCAAGTGTGAGATTCAAGCTGCTGTATCCATCTGTCTTCAGAATATTTTTTCCATGGAGGATCAAAGTCATTTTTGATGCTGAACAGACTGAGGAGGAAACACAAAAGTTCATCCAACAAAAAGTGAATCATCAAGCAGAATGGAGCTCTGCTTTTCATTCTTCTAATAATAAAGCACACAGAGAGATTTTGCCAGTGGAACATTTTCCACTCTTCCAAAGGAAAATGCTTGACATTCAGAGAAAAAACATATGAGTTCACTAGAAGAATTGTAGATACCTTGGAACTGAAGTAGAATCTGGAGTTCAGAGATTGAGATGAAATGAAGACTTGCAACTCAGAAATTAATGAATAAATGTGAGACTGAAAAGCATCAGTTGCATTTATGAAATACTGCTGTATAAGAAAATGCATAGAGAGGACTTTTGTTGACTTTGTTAAACTTGTGGGGAACTGAAAGGCATTTGCTTTACTTCATGTCATTAATGTTTGGAAGGACACTGAGGAGAGGAGAAGATGAAGGAAATTTTAAATGTCAGTTAAACAATTTCTGTTCTTAATAGCATTGATATGAAACATTTCACAATATAAATTACATGTTTTATAGTAAAGTATTTTTAGTTGTTCTTGAATGTGATAGATAAAGTAAATGGATGCCTTTTTCTCTTTCTTCTTTTTTAGTATTAAGACATGTAAGCATTACAATGCAAACAGTTAAAAAAAGGCTAGACAAAAAGATTTTTAAGTTAATATGCTGTAATCTTGGGTTGTTGATGTGGGAGATGGGATGCAAAAGTGCACAAATCATAATATATTTAGAGCTGATATCTTTCTCTAACTTTTGCATATGCGAATATCTGGATTAAAGATCATTAGCTTAGTCTAATAACAAGTTTTAAGTGGAAAGAAGTAAATAAGACAACACTGAATATATTGAAAAGTTTTCCTTTAGCAATAAATGCTTCGCTTGTCTTTAGAAGCTTGCAGCTGAGGACTACATTTTTTGTCTTACGTTTCCAAGAAGAAGAACTGATAATAGGACAATAAAAAGCCAGAATACTGATTTCTTCAAGGCTAAAAGTTAATCTTTTCTGAAAGCATGCAAATTGTTTTTCACATCTGGGAGGGATGTAAAGATAAAAAAAGAACAGGTGCTAATTAATGTATGTAGAAGCACAGGCAATGACATGCATATTACCATGGATAACCTCAATTTTATGTTAATTAAGATCTATGTTTGCAGCTGTTTATTTGGGGCAATTGTTCCTGTTAGGAGGGTTAAACGTCATTATTGAAGATTCATATAGTTTTGTATGTTTATATTATGTTGACAGGTTCTGGGGGTATTCTGGGTGTGTGTTTGTTTTTGTGTTTGAAGGTCTTCATTAATACAAAGATTCTTGTAAAATGTGACATAGGTTCCAATGTTGATGATAAGAACAAAAATGTATAATAGATTAACCTGCCAAACATTAGTGGGTGCATGTATCACAAAAGCCGGAAATAGACATTTTAAAAAAGCTGTCATATATAATAGGTGGGAATAATGACTTCTTATCATGACAACACTTTCCATATTATCTTGGAATTTAAATGGTCTGATAGGTATAGACAAAAAGGAAAGGATATTTAATTATATTAAGAAATACAGAGTGCAAATAAATAGCAATGCTAAAGGAGACACGTTTGGAAGGAAATTAACATGAACATTTGATAAAGAAAGGATTTCAGGATGGATATTCAGCAGAATATCAGGCTCAAAGATAGGAGTACATATATTGCTAGAGGAGCTCGAATAGTGATAGAAAAGGAAAAAAAGATAGTAATGGGAGATTTGTAGTAAGGGGCTACTGGCAAGGGATGAGGATTACATTGGCATGTATTTATATTCCACCTAAAACTGCTATTATGGAGCTTAAAAAAGTGGAGAGAAATTACCAGCTTTTAGCAGGATATATTACTTACAGGTGGGGACTGGAATTTGATTTGCAACAATGAAGATGTATCTAGAGGACATAGAAGGGAAATGCAATAAAACAGGGCAGATTTCTGAAAAAAATATAAAAATATTTGGTATGGAAGATGTGAATTCAGTAGTAGGAACTCAGAGAGAATTTATAAATTATTCCCCAAGGTTCAATAACTAGGCTAGACTTGATAGATATTATATTTCACAGGAACATGTGTATTTAATTAAGAACTTTAACACACATTCAATAACTATTTCAGATCATGCTCTAATAATTGCTAAGATAAAAATGCGGGGTAATGAAGTAAAGATGAGACAATGGTGCTTCTCTACCTACCTGTTAAAAAGAAAGGAATTTAAGGAATGGGTAGTTTAATTTATTCAGGAGTTATTAGGGATGATAGAAAGCATGATAAAATGAAAGTATGGTTTAAAAATAGGGTATAAATAGAAGAAACGGAGGTATGGTTAAGAAGTAATAAGAATTATTTATAGGGGCTGACAAAGTTTCAAGTATTATAGAATAAGAGGAATCTCAAAGAACAAGAAGAGGAGCAATTGCAGAATGATAAAAAGAAAATAAGGTAGTATCTGGATAATATGAGTTTAGAAAGTTTGTAACTCCAGAGCACAAAAACGTTTGGTACAGTGACTTAAACAAGAGAAAATAGAAATGGTTATTACCAAACTTAGGGAGCCTATAACAAGAAAAATAACCAGAGATTCTGTAGAGGTATTAGAGATAGTTTGGAAATTTTATGAAAATCTGTATAAAGCAGAGAATGTGGGGAAATCAAGAAAAAGCACAAATGGAAATATTTATAGGAGACTTACATTTACCAAGGTTAGAGGTAGATTAGGCTCAACAATTAACACTAAAGACAGGAAGAGATGAGAGAAAATTGGTGTTGTATAACCAATCTGCAGGAAAGTCTCTGGGAATAGATAGTATTCCAAATGAAGGATAGAAGAAAGTGATAAAGATCTGGAAGGTTTTGCTTAACAGTACTTTAAAAGGAGGGGAAGCACCAATACCCTGGGAAAAAGCTGTGGTGGCTGTAATACCTAAAGATGGTAAAGACCCCTCAGTTCCAGCTTTATAAAGGCCCATTTCAATTTAAAACCATGATTTTTAAAGTGTTTTTGTTTATAATGGCTAAAAGAATGGCAAAGGAGTAGCCAAAATAGATAGCTATGGATCAATGTGGTTTTATGGAGGGGATGCAAACCTTTGACAGCATTCATACAACAGTGATGATCCAGAGGGAAGCAGAATGTAAGAAAATATCACTGTTGTTGCTGGGTATTGATGCAGAGAAAGCATTCAACAGAGTAAGCTGGGATTTTATGAGTAGGGCAATGGAAGCATTTGCATTTCCTGATACAATAATAAGATTAATAAGGAGGCTATATGAGGGATCAGAGACAAAAATCAAAGTAGGTAGGTTCCTATCTGAAAAGTTGTGTCTGAATAGAGGAACCAGGCAGGGTGTCTTCTTTCTCCTTTGTTATTTGTGTTATAGGTTCATAGGGTCATAGGGATGTACTAGGCTAATAGCCATGGAGCCTTTACAAGCATAGCCCTGGCATAGTGCTGCCTGATGTCAGTTCCCAGTGTCTCTATCAAGTAGAGCTACTGGAGTGATCCTCGGGGTGAACTTTCTGTTTCCCATCCACTCATCAAGATTTCTCTTGAAAAGGGCCAGTGAGGTGCTCTGCTTGACATGTATGGGAAGTCTATTCCAGAGCATGGACACCTTCTGGTTTATGAACCTGTCCCTCCATCATCCCTCCATCATGTTCTGTTGATTGTGGTAATGAGGTTGAGGTCTCTGGAGTGTGTGGTGTGGAGGGATTGGACTTTCTTTAGATATAGCATTTCTAACAGAGCTGGGTCAGACATGGCTTTGTAAGTCAAGCAGAGATTGCCTCTTAGTAGATGATATGAGACAGAGAATAGCTGGAGTTGTTTGAGTGTCCATGTAGGACATGTGTTTAAGGCCTAGGATCCTCTTCTTGAGGTACTTTTGTGGCCTCTCCAGCTGTTGCAGGTGTCTAGTGAGGTACATGCAAAATGGGGCATTATACTCTATGATTGGTCTAATGAGAGAAGAGTAGAGAGAAATGATGATCTCTTTCTTACTAGATGCAAACCCCTTGGTAATGAGATGTGCCACATAGAAGGACTTTCTAACCACAGTGACAATGAGGTGGTCAAAGGAGAGGTGTTCCCAGATCTCTTATAACTCCTTTAGTGTTCAGTGGGCTCCAATCAATGTGGTAATTAGTGGGAACTGAGTGTTTCCCAAAGGGGATGACAACGCATTTTTTGCATTAAGCTTAAGACCATGGTTTCAACACCAGTCATTGGTCTCAGTGAGGCCTTTCTGTAGGATGTCTGCATCACTCTGGGAGTTAATGATGGCTCCCAGCTTGCAGTTGTCTGTGAACTTGGTAAGCCAGAGTCCCTCCATGTTGGCCTGGACTTCTGAGAAGTAGATGCCAAACAGGGGAAGACCCAGGACTGATCCCTGTGGTACTCCACTTGTGACTGGTCAGCAGTCTGACTTGGAGTTCGCTACTTTCACACTGTAGGTTCTATCTGTGAGCCAATTTACAATCCACCTGATGATATAGGGGTTGATGCCTAGTTTGGTGAGTTTATCAATAATTCCTGAGTGAGGAATGGTATCAAAAGCCTTTGCCAGATCGAGGTAGGCTGTATGAACAACTGCCTTACCCTCATTAACAGCTCTGGTGACTGACTCAAAGAAGTCAACCAGGTTGAGCAGGCATGATCTAAGTTTCACAAAACCAAACTGCATGGGATCTGGAATTTGGAGAATACCTATATCTATGTTAATTAGGTCCATGATGATGCGCTCCATAGTCTTACATATCAGACTCATCAGACTAATGGGGCAATAATTTCCAGGGTCTGTAGTCGTTCCTCCTTTATGGAGAAGGATGACTGTAGCAGTGCACCATTCAGAAGGGACAAAGCCTGAGGTGAGGCTGTGATTGAACAGGGCACACAGATGTGGTGCCAGTTCACTTTGTAATTCATGTAGAACACAGCCAGGGATATTGTCGGATTCCATGCAAGCTGTATTTTTGGCCTTGGACAATGCAGCTTTAACCTGTGCTGCAGTAATGCTGAGTGGCTGGCATTTTTCTGGTATTGAGATTGGACCTTTAGAGGGGGAGAAAGGGGTAAAGTTGGCACTGAATCTGTCAGCCAGTATGTTGGCAATATCTGTTGGCTCAGTATAGGAGATACCATTGTTCAGTAACTCAGAGCAAATCTGGGTATTGCTATAGAGATTCTTGATATAACCATAAAAGGCTTTGTGGTTGTTTTTAGTGTCTGGTGCAGTTCTGCCTTCATAGCTGGCTTTGGATGTTTTGATGAGGGATCTCAACTTTTTGTTGAGGCTAATAAGGGAATTTTTCCAGTCTTGGGACTTCACCTTTTTCTTCAACAGTTTCTTCCTTCTGTTGTAGAGTTTATTATTGGCAGGGGACCTCCAGATTGGCTTCCTTTTTTTTGGAGGAGAGCGTCTTGGTTCTGTCGGTTATGGCTAGTTCCATGCATTTATGTACATGTTTGTACACTGTATTGGTGTATGATTCGGCAGTCATGCATCTATTTTCCATTGACATGGGTGCCGTGAAGTTAGCCACTTCTGTTTTTAGGAGTCCAAAGTCAGCTTTGGAGAAGTTTTTCACAGTGGATACCTTTGTGGGGGTGTGGGTAAGATGTGAATTTCCATTGTGGTTGGATCTACCAGGGAGGAATTGACTATTGGTGTAGAGCAGCAGTTGCCCATGTTAGTAATAACCAGGTCAAGGATGTTGCTTCCTGTAGTGGGGGAAAGAATGAGCTGGTCTAGGGCATTGGAAGTGATGAATTCCAGGAACTGTTGGGCCAGTGCATTGGTGTATGGGTAGTTTTCCCATTTAATGGAGGGGTAGTTGAAGTCATCTAGTATGAGTGGGTTGGGTTGGATCTTAATAGTTTCCAGGGTGCTTAGGAATGTGGAGTGAGATTCTTGGGGCATGGTTGGGGACCTATAGCAGGCTATGACCTGAATCGCTATCTTACCTAATGTTAGTTGTACCTGGAGTATCTCAGATGCATTATGCTGGGCTACTAGTCTGGAGGTGTGCATATCCTTTATCAATATGGAGACACCACTGACTTTGGAGCTTTGGTCCATGTTCTGGGGGCAAAAGGTGTGGAATAAGTTATAGCCTGATGGTACAGGGGTGCTTTCTGCTGCTTTAGACCAGGTGTTTGTTACAGCACAAATGTTACAGCACAAATGCTGACGTTCTCCATTTTGAGGAGTGCTTTGAGTGACTGCATCTTGAGATTTAGACTTCTAGCATTGAGCAGCATGACCCTTAGAGTGCATTTATTTATAGCTGTTATGGTGGTAATTTGGTCTTTGGAACACCACTGGTCTTTGGAACACCACCTAAAAAAGGCACAATAGGGGTGGCAAGAGCCTTAGCCAGTACTCGGAAACCGAGTAGTAGAAAGTGAAGAGACAGAAGATAATGAGATAATTCAAGCTTCAGAAGCTAATGGGGTGGGCCTTTACTAAGTTCTCACTATAAACAGTAGAATGAGCTGATGTAATGTGACTGGGGGGAGTGTCCAGTATCAACATTATACCAGAAGTGGGCAACTCAAAGCCACCAGGATTTAAGACCACTACAACAACTGGGCAGGTGGTTGGGAAAAAACTGTTGTACAGATTACAGAGATATGTAGTAAAACAGAATTGAAAATAAACACTTATCTTTTTCCAATATCACAGACGGCCAGTCTCTCTGCAGCTTTGAAAAGCTTGAGCACTGGCAAAGAAAATAGGGGACTCAGAAATTCAAGGATATAATTGGTATGGTATTCAAGAAAAGTTGGCTTTATTTGCAGATGATATTATTTTGTACCGGATGGAACCACAAAAGGACATCTCAATGTTGTGGAATATTCTGAGACAGTTCTGGGTTTTTTGGGGATAAAAAATAATGAAGACTAAAACAAAGGCTAGAGTTGTAAACTTTGTTTTCACACATGAATTGGTTCAGCAGCCAGTACTCATATTTATGGGTGTGATGATGTGAGGGAGTGCCAGCTATGCTAGAGAGAGTAGGACAGTGCATGTATAACATATGTCAGCATAACTAGCTGAAGCTTTGTAAAGAATTATATATCATTTCAATATCAAACTGATTTGTACAGATGCTTGTGTTAAAAATGTATTTGTAAAGTTGTTTATGGTAAAAACGTATCGACCATGGGTCCTGCTGGACAGAAAAGAAATATACATTTATATTAGACTGTACTGTTAGATCTGTTGAAGTGCATATATTTTAACAGAGGATACTGGAAGGGAAGGGGTTAAGCTCAGTCCAGCTAACCTTAGAAAAATAACCTGAAATTAAATGACTTGGTTTAGGCCATAAAGATGTTTATCTCACAGGCCTGAATGCAGCCAGAGACGCAATGTCTGGGCTGTGATCCTGCACTTATTTCCTTAGTGGTGAACTAATTGCTACCCTGGGATGTCAGAGAGTAGCTTATTAGTATCTGCAGGAAGGATGAAAGGGTTGGAATAGTTTTACAGTCTCCAGATGCTGGAATAAACCTTAGCAATGCTCTGTGTGTGAATTGTGACACATATGTGCCAGATACTTGCTCAGGTTTCTAGTGAGGGGGTAGTGTGGGAACCACAGAGTCAGGTAACCAGATGTGATGTCATTCTGCAGTCAGCACTGAAACTGTATTTAGATATTAGTGAGAGATGTGTCAAGACACTCAGCACTCTTTTTTTGGAACTGACAAGACCACTCATCCACTTTATCTTGGCTTAATTTAGTAAGTAACTTAACTAGGGAACAGTAATTCTTCAGTCTGTCAGGAAATATAGTGAGATGAGCTAAAAGTATTGTTTTTCTGTATTTGGCTGAGTCTTTCCATCTGTGTTATGTTTTATATTTCCTGTGAATTGAAAGTCTTGTGTTTATTGTAAATAGATACTCAGTATTCTCATGTTTTTATTATTTATTATTAAATATATGTAAACCTTTTATTGTGGCTGGTCTTTTAGAAAATATTTTAACCCTTGAGAGCACTTGCATTTATTTAGTGGTACTATAACCACTCTCCTGAAAGTCTTGCCAATTGATTAACAGTACTATTTGTGTAAGTATTAATTTTACTAAGAGTAATTGGGTACCCTAGTAAAATCCTTAAAGTAGCTGGCCGGTGGCAGTGAATCTACTTTATAGTCTGGGTGGAGGTGGCATAGCAGGTATTTCTGTGCCTGCCTTTCCCAGGTGTGTGTGTGTTTATGCATGTGTGTGTGTGTGTGTGTGTGTGTGTGTGTGTGTGTGTGTGTGTGTGTGTGTGTGTGTGTGTGTGTGTGTGTGTGTGTGTGTGTGTGCGAAAATAAGATCTCAGAGGGTGTGTGTCAACTACTTGGAACAGGGACACAGAGCACTTATTTCTGCAGAGAGAAAGATATTTTATTATTTGGGGCCTGGAGAGGAAGTCCAGCTCCAGGACTGTAGTGTGCTCCCTGTGTGCCTTTAAGTGAAATTGTGCTTGGTACAGAGAGCTGCATCTGAAAATACTGTGTGTATCTATTTTTGTTCATGTGAACGTTCTCCACTGGTGTCAGTGGTAAGAATTGAGGCTCCCTTGATTACTGGCCCAGAGAAGGGACATCACAATGGGGACATAAAATAATGAAGTATTTAGGAGTATGGGTTAAAAGGCATTCTTTTATGGCAGATAAGGATATAAGAACATATGGGAAGAGACTAAACATAAGATAATACTAAAACTGAGAAACTGGAAGCTCTTGCCTATGGCTATGGATAGCAAGATACAAGCAGTAAAAATGTTTTTTAGTCCCTTTAGTTATATACAAAAGTCAGGCATATTTTTATCAACCAGAGTAGAAGTAGTGAATAGTAATTAATAACAAGTTGAAGGATTTTATCTGGGGGAAGAGGGCAAGAGACAAGTAGGATAAGTTAATCCTTCCTGTAGAGCAAGGAGGTTTAGGATTACCTGATCTGAAGTGATACTTTAGAGCTACACAGTTAAGGATTTGATACATAACACTAACAGAAAGCTATAATTCAAAGTGGAAAGGGATGATGAAGAAGCAGGGGAGTAATTCAAGAAGTAAGCAAAGAGTGGGATTTTGGACATAGATCCTTAATGAGAATAACATCAGTCATACATTCATAAATTAGCAAACAATATAGTAAGAACTAAGCCAACACAGGAATAGAGAAAAGAAATGCTGCCAATAGGGATGACTGCAATTAGGGGTACAGAGAATAGGCAAGAGGGGGGCTGGAATTTACTGGTGGAAGCTGGCAAAGGAACCAAGGTATTGGAAACAAATAATTAAAGACAGAAAGATAATAGCTTTCGAAGAGGCCAAGAAAACATTTGCACTGCAGACTAGAGATTGCCTTCCGTATTAAGGATTGATATTAGAGTATAAGCAAAGAGAAAGGGATAGGGTAATCCTAAATGAAAGACCTGCACTGTTTGAAGATTTTAGTTGAATCTAGAACAGAAGGTGTTGTTAAAAATGGATAATTAGTAGGGCATATAAAATATTGCATAATAACCACAGAAATCAATTAGAGGAGGTCAGGAAGATTGGGAGAGAGATTAGATAAGGAATCCACGGAAAAACAATGGGAGGACATATGTACAGTTCCCAAATATGCAATAAAACCTAGAAGATTTAGGAATTTTTCTTGGAAGTGTTTGCATAGGTACTTGTATACCCCAAGCAAACTAAACAATTTTCCCTCAGGTAGATGGCAAATGTTGGAGGTGTAATGGGGAAGAAAGAGGTACCTGGGAGTATATAGTCTCAGAGTCTAACGAGTTGTCAGACTTTAAAAATTTCCTACAGAGTTGGAATACTGGGTGAGCAATTGAGTGTAACTCAGGAAATTAATTTTTTGAGCTGGGATACAGGATCTGAATTGCCCATCCATAGTAAGACCTTGTTAAGTTTAATTCTAGTGGATGCTAAAAAAACAATTACTAGAAAATGGGAATCAAAGTCTAAACCAACTATACCAAGTAGTGAATATTGTAACAGAGATAAAAGAACAGGAAGTGTGATCTTTAGAAAAGGGTAGGAGTAAATTACATAGAAAAATGGAAATTGTGGGAACAATACCTGCAGAAAATGTTTTAGAGGAGGAATGAGGTTTAAGAAAAGATATGAATTGAACAATTTCTGTAACGTTTGATTATATTGTATAGAACAATATATGTGATGCATAATTTTTGTAAATGTGAACCTGATGATATAGTTTGATTAGTTTTATATAAATGTAAGTTTGCCTATGTCAAAAGTGATAATTCAATAAAGGTGTTAAAAACAAAAAACAAACAAAAAATAATAAAAATTTTGCATTATTCAGCTAACATAAAATGCAGATTGAAAAACCAACCCAGTCACAAGAAAATAAAATGAAAAACTGGCTAAAGAATTTAGCTTAAGGGTGAAACAGTTACTAAGGCAAGCAGTAAATTATTCCGCAGGTAGCCTTCTTTTTCTTCTGTGCCACTGCATTGAAATAAATCCTAGCAGCTTTCCAGTGTGTTTGCAATGCTCATTCACTCACACTGAGCATTCTCTTTCACTTCACAACTCTTGCATACAGTGATTGCTTCTCTCCCACTTCAGAGCTCTCCAGCCTTAGGCACTTTCTCTGCCTCTTCTCAGTTCTGCTTTCTTCCTTTAAACAGACCTTCAGGAAGACTCCAGGTAATCCTCTCTAGAAGTAGAGGACAGGAAATCTACTTCCTGAAGGGGCAGTGACCCTGATATAACTCTATAGCAGCAGCTGTCCATTAATTGCTTTGGAGATGGTTTTCTTGCCTGCTTCAGACTCTCCAACATGTCTTCTCCTAAGCATATGAAAAGTCAAACTATAATATCACTGACACTTAAATTTCCAGAACAAATTCACCAACTGTACTTTCAGTCAAATGTGCAAACAAACCAAGAAAAAGCCACCCTGCACCCAATTTCTCCTGCTATATGTATATACCAACTCTGATAAGCCAAAATACTGTGCTCTCATAAGGGTGTTAATAACTAATATGCTGGCAACTTCCTTACTTCTGGGCAGAGGAAGTAATAATCAAGAAGTAACGCTAAAAATCCTATGGTTACCTGTAAGGGTAGTGGGACACATTCATGTCTTGAATTAGAAGTATTACTGTGGAACCCATTTCTTTTGCGCAGTTCTAGTTACTAGTGCCACATTAGCTTCCCTGTTGAAGCAAAGATATTCTTCTTGTCTGGCTGCTACGGAGCAAAGTTACTTGCTAGAGAATTTTCCAGCAGGTTAGTTGTGGTCAAAGAAAGATAGAAGCCTGGAGACAATTAATTCTGGATTGGTCCTTTATTCAGTGCACTTAGGCAGCTGAGGGATTTCTTACTGGTTGCAGTTCCCAGGAACTCTCTCTCTCTCTGTCTCTCTCTCTGTCTCCTTTAGGATTTCTTCATAGAACCTCTCAGCTTACAGATCCTTGACTGCATCTTCTTCAGGAATGCCTTACAGTGTTTTTACTGCAAATTAGCCATCTGCCATTATGCAGTTCATGTGGGCCTTTATGCAGACTGGCATGCAGGTTATACCCTACCTTTGGCTGAGTCTGTTAACACTTTCTTACTCTTTAGATATAGGAACCATTAGAATACCATATATTTGTTGTCCAGCTTTATATTACAATGTAACATAATCCTCCAAGGGTAAACCCAGGGGTTAAGCTACTGTTGCAGACAAGTTGTAGATGTAAGGATGACTGTTTAAACTAGTGTTGGGTAGATTTGCATAACTCTCAAATGCTTCTGCCTCATTTACAATGGGGGTGCTTCATCTTCTTGTCCATCTCCAAGGGAAATTTTGGATCCTTATACATTGATTGATCACTCTAGGCCGCTGGTTAGATTCCTGTCCTAGCAGAGACCACTCCTTGGGTCACTGGAATCTAGTCTTTACACTTCTCAACTCCTTTACTCAAGAATTTTTGACAAAGCCAAAAATAACGGGGGGACAATAGTCAAAATCAAGAACAGATTTTAAAAATTGTCCTTAAAATTTTAGAAAGTTACTAGAATAATGGGTTTGAATTAGCATGCATTTCCTGAAGTGTCTTAAACTCGATTGTTTGTCATTATTTAGTGACAGCATTCCTCAGTGATTTACCAGAAAACCACATATTGTCTGAGGAACTGATACAAAATTAAAGGCAAAATCTAGACATTCTGCTAAATTCTGGATAACTGAGAGGCATATTTAAACTTGTTATACCAGCATCTGATATTGCCATCCCTGAGCCTCTATAATTTCCTTGTTGCATTAATGGACCATCACATTGGTAGTCTTTCTAGAAAACATCTTTCCTTTCCTGAATGGAACTTAAACAGCATTCTCCTATTCAAACTTACCTTCTTCCACAGACCTTTGTTGACATGTTATTGCATTTTTAATCTTTGATTTATGCTTACTTGGTACTAGGAACTTGGGTACATTTCTATGTGCCTTACTTTGGCATCTTTTTCCCTTGAGGCTTCCTCACAAACTTCCATCCAGTGTCAAATCTCTCTTCCCACTTCTTTCTATTTCCTTAGTTTGGTCAACTCTTTATTCAGTCTCTGAATTTCTTGCGAGTTCTGTGGCAACTTCAATTTAACACCTTTAAATGTGGTTGCTAGTTCTGGAATTCGTTGAAGTATACTTCTCATTTGTGAAACAACTCCCTTTAACTGCAGGTTCATTCCTTCATAGTATTTCCCAGAGACATTGAGAATGTCTTTAAGTCTACAAGCTCATGTTGTAATGTACTTCAAGTATTGTCTTTTGCTTTGCTAATTCTTTATTCTGGACTTCTTTCAGTGTATAGTGTGGCAGTGTGCTTTCTTTTGGATATTTACTAATACCTCTATGCAGAAGCAATTTATTCTGGGAAAACACTTTGTTACCATGAACTTTCTCAGTCTCTGACAGGCCTGGTTAGCTTCAGACTGATGTGTATTACAGTCTCTGATCATTTTCTGAAGCAGTGACTTTCTGAATTAAAACACTCCAACACATAGCAGAAAATAAACGCCAACCACAGAGATGGAAAGTCAAAACGCTTTAATTCACATGTTCTGGTACCTCGGCAATTCGTCTTCAGTGGAACAATACATCAAACAAAGCCCATCTCCTTAAATACAAACACATAAACTCATTAATCTATTAACCAATTGATTATTAAATACTTGATTGAAACTTTTTCTTAAACTTGTCTTAACTACTTTACAAAACATTCAAGCAGATATGAAAGTTCCATTTTCACAAAAAATACCCATCAATCTGCCACTTAAACACTAATTTAACAATGAAAATTCACATTATCCAATGTCTACAATATGCAAAATAAGTAAATAAATATAGATAAATGAGTAAATAAATAGTAAGAACTACTTCAAACTTGTGATGTTATACACAAAACAGCATTAAATAATGCTGAATATTTTAAATGCATAATATCAAATGCAAAACTCAGCATTTTATCGTTTATCGTTTCAGAATTCAGCTTTGCCCTCATTTTCCAGCTTAGAATTTAGTTTAGCACTTTCTTTAACAAACGTGCTCCTCATTAGCACTCTTCAAGAAAAATCTTGATGATTGGATGGGAAATGGGAAATTCACCCCGGGGATCACTTATGTGGCTCTGCTCGACAGGGGCACAGGAAAATAATTTTCTTTGGTGGCGAAAGCCAGGGTACATTTTTTGGCTAGGCTTGTACCTACCTATGAACCTATGAAAGTTTCTATAACTATTGTATGCTCAGCTATACTTTCTATTTGGTTATATAGGCTCACAGACTCTGCAGTTACACCATATTCTATATCACAATCATTTATTTTCTCAGTCTGAAGATAAGTCATTAATGTGTTCTCCACTTCTAGGTCCAAATTTAGGTTAGCATTTTCTTCACTGAATTGTAAATCTTTTGCAGCAACTATATTTTCAGGTTTGTGTTCCACTTCCTTCCCTAGAAGTAAAATGTTCACTAAGTCAGACATTCCCACACTATCAATTTGTATATACATTGAAGTTTCTGTCAGAGAAAGAATCAACTCTTCTTGTGGCAAATGAGTAAAGTAAGTACATTTATTATATATTCTTGCTCTTTTTGCCCTTTTTAGGGTTGTACTCAAAATGCTTGTAGATTTTCCTGATGCAAATGTATCGCATGCAGGTGTGAGTATTCTGTCTGATATTGTACTGTTGCATTTGGTTTCTCATTAAGCAAATGCTGTACTTCTTCCTTAGCTGGTAGGTTCTTGAGTTTGCTTCTGTATCTCTGGGACTTTCATAATTTTGTTGGATAGTACTTCAGGCTCAGTAGACTTAATTATTGTATGTAGGCCCTGAGGGTTTTATGTTTTCTCATTTAGGTAATGGAGTGAGCACTTCTGTCTTCTTAACTTTGATTTTTCACTCTCTCTCTCTCTTAAGCACACTCTGAGTAAGTATTTCCTCGTTCTGTTTTGAAGTCAGACCTTCCTGCATCTGCTTATTAGGAGAGGCCAATAGCTGCATATATTGCTTCTACAATGCTTGCTTCCTGCAAATCAGTTTTTATTTTTTCCAAAGATTAATTTTGAGTTTTCGCCTGGGGTTTATGTTCAGCTTCATAACTGTTACATGTAAGTGGTTAGTTCTTCCACTTTGCAGAACAGTTTTTACCTCTTCCTGAGGCACATTAATAACATTGTCATTCTTTTTTTCCATTTTGCTTTAAGATCCTGTACATACTAACTGCTTTTAATGCATTTTTATACTGCTGTACATCTTTGCATGCACCCTTTTCATGTCGCTCACTAGTAAGTGTCAACTGTTTATTTACATTTACAGATTTCTTTTGTATGAGAAGGGTCACTTTACTTTTGTGAGCATTAACATTTGTTTACTTCTTGACTTTGCTCTTGGTCTCCTTCAGTTAACCCTTTAGAAACTCCTTTTCTGCTTGCACATTTATTCTGACACACACACACACACACACACACACACACACACACACACACACACACACACACACAGCACACACACACACACACACACACACACACACACACACACACACACACACACACACACACACACACACACACACACACACACACACACACACACATATATACCAGGTGTGAAAACTGACTGTCACACCAGGTGTGAAAACTGACTGTTCTTTTGTCTTTCTAGTTCTAATTCCAGGTCACTTTGATCTTCTTCCTTTTGACCTTTCTGAGGTTGCTCAAATTGTTTCTGGAGATCTTTTAATACTTTCCACATCTTTCTTTAGCTTTTCATTCTCTTTCTTTAGAGAACCCAAACTGTGTTGATACATGGTTGGCCCAGTTCTCTGTTTTAGTACAGTCACTTTTTCACTTTTATTAAAAACTTCAAATTTACCACACTGTTTCACTACTCCGACTTGCTCAAAAATGTCAGAGTATTTAAGCCGATCAGTTTCTTTATCTGTTCAGTTTTGTCTTCTCATTTCCTGGCCAAGGTCAGCCAATATATATTTTTTAAAACTATCTGTCATTTTATTCTCATTGTCTTTCAGAAATCCTTTGTTTCAGTTTTACTGTTGATTCACTGTGTTTAGAGACAGCTCTCTTTTCCTACCTTTGTAATTCTATATTCTCAGTTATCATCTATAACTTTTCTTGAAAAATGTAAATCCTTCTATGCCCTGTCCCATCTTGCACTGTCCATCTCTGTAGCAGTGTGGACTGCTTGGCTTGGAGGATTGCCTTGTACTGCCATATTGGTTTCCTGTTATTGCTGGTTAGATACCTGTTGGACAGACACATTTTCTAAAGATGCCACTATTGTTTTTTTCCATAAATCCTTGCTTTTTAACAACTTTTAGCTTCAGAAACAAATGTTGTACTTCAGCATCACAAAAAGAATGACTTGCTTATTTGTTTGTGGTAAGAGAACACTTTTATATTTGTTAACCACTGTACTTTATACCAGTTTATAACTTCACAAAATTCCATGAGAGGTCACTGCACACTTATTTGTTATATAACACCATCAGATAATTTTAAATTAGCCCTCTCCATGGACAGATAAATATCCAGGAACCCAGGTATGGGTGCAGGGTAACTATATTTTTGTGGGTATAACATTTTTTCACTACTAACAGTAACTACTCAGGAGGACTTTTTTGTTTGCATTTCTCATGTACATTATCATGTTTCTTACTAATTCTCACTAGGGAGAAGCATTTTCAAACTCTCATTAGGGAAAAGCATTTTCAAACTGCATAAAGTAATATTCAATGCTACATAAAGTGCATTAATTATGAGTTTTTTGTTTTTAGACAGTATATATCAATATTTCTCTTGTTTTCACATCTCAGAAAGCTGGGCTTATCCCTAAACACATAGCTTCCAGCTAAATGCAGTTTCTAACAATATAATATTTTAGAAGCAGCACAATTCTCTTTTAGATTCAAAAAGCATTTGCAAAGTTTATAGCAGACACTGATTTCTACTTGTTTTAAATACAGGACCAAAGTCACTCACATACAAAAAAGATGCTTGTTCTTGTAAGCAGCATTATTTGTCTAGTGTTACAACATGACGCTGTCTGCAATTCTTTGATGTTTATTACTGCACAAGCAAGAAATACATAAAGGTTTAGCTTTCAGGTATACGGACCATTTCAGCTGCCCTTAGCCTTACATTCTTCATGAGGCTGGTTAGGTCACACGTTTCTTGACATATCTTTCTCAGTAGCACTGTAATACTCCATTTTGTATTGCTGACTTCAACATTGTTTTTCTTTTCTTGGTAGATAATAAAGCTCTTTACTGTACTTAGATAATCTGTGCTCATGAGTGCAGAATGTTTTAGCAAATAAAATACAGCAGGTTCACGAAGTTACTCTCTTTAACATAGTGTGGTGTTTTCTACATAATTAGCAACAGAAGAGAGCAATATTTGCCCACATTCTCCGCCATCTGTAACAATGTACTAGTCAATGCTCAGTTGCAAACAAGAGCTTTCAAGACTTTTACAAAGCAGAGGCAGGAAATGTATTTTAGTAAAACCCATCAGCTACTTATTTGAAATGAACAAAACATACCAGAAACATATGTCAACTTCCCTCAGCAGACTTTTCAAAAGAAAATTGTGAATGAAGTTCAGTTCAGAGTATATTCACAGTCTAAAGGTGGCAAACACAACATTTTCAGCTGTTTCATGTCTTTAAACAAACAAAATAAGAATACTATCTATAGTAAAGTTACATTCTTCATTCATAATAGACCAGAGGGTTTTTGGAGTTCAGCTTTCTTAGTTATACAATCACAGAATCCCACACAGATAAAACAAGGTATCAGTCCAAATGCAGCTCATTCCAACCCTCTCACTTTTACTGGTTGCAGTTTCTCTGGATTATGTGCAATTACTGCCAGGAATTCTCTATCTGTCTGTCTCTCTTCTTTAGGATTTCTCCACAGAATCTATCAGGTTACAAATCCTTGTCTATGTCTTCTTGTGGCATGACCTACAGTGGTTTCACAGCAAACAAGTAACTTTCTGCCATTTTACAGTTCTTGTGAGCTTTTATGCAGGATCATATATGGCTGCCTCCACCTTATCTCTGACTGAGACTGTTAACACAGGAAACTATTAGAATGCCACCTGTTTGCTGTGTCAGTCTGTCACTATATATATATATATATATATATATATATATATATATATATATATATATATATATATATATATATATATTCAGACTGAGTTTCATTTTGTACTGGATTTTCAAGCCTGATCCATCAAAACCTGGCCAGATGACTGTGAAGAACAGGGAGGGATGGACTTCCCTCCCCACAGGATCCATGCAAAAACCTGTCCCTAAGAACTATTGAGTCAGATTTCTCTGACTTGTGTTTGACAAAATTTGGATCTACAAATGCTTACATACTCGTATACAAGCAGGTGTATATGTGTGTGTGTGTGTGTGTGTGTGTGTGTGTGTGTGTGTGTGTGTGTGTGTGTGTGTGTTGTGTGAGTCTGTACGTGCACACATGTGTGTCTCTCCCTCTCTCTCTCTTTATATATATATATATATATATATATATATATATATATATATATATATATATATATATATATATATATATGTATATATTACTCATATATTTACTTATTATATAAACATTTGCCCAGACAGATTTTGTTGATCATGATCTAGCAAAACCTGACTATAAATGTTTGTATATCACTCCCAAAAAAGTGATAAACTGATATATGTAAACTGATATATGTAATTATGTGCAAGTATGAAAGGTGAGCGTTGTCTGTATTTGGCTTATTTTTTTCACTGATACACAATTTGTTTTTCTGCCACTGTATATAGCTATTTCATTCATTTTAATGTCGGTCTGTGAGTTTAGTCTTAACTTGCAAATAGTTATTGCACAAGAATAATATTTTATTAATTACAGTCAGCTTTATTCACTTGTTAGTCAAGTCAGTGACTCAACAGTAGAGATAAGAACAAGTGATCACTCTGTCAGTCCTTTTTTGAAGACAAGTTAGTTTAGACTAATTAAAAAACTTAGAAAACAGGGGGTAAAAACTGCAAAGTATTTTTTCTGCCATAGTAATGCATAGAAATTTTTGCTGTCTGGAATTCATAAACTGCTTACGTCATTGCAAATTCCTTACTCCAATTCACTTCCTCCTTATCCTATCCAGTACATAAATCCACTAATGATGCACTAAAGATATGCAAAATATTTATAAATATATGAGACACATGGTGTGTTTATGATTCCAAAGATCCACATCATCCATTGATGGAGACCTACTAGAGCATGCAGGATAAAACAAATATATAGGCACTATCAGCAGGTACATTATCCAGCCTAACAGTGTCTGCCTCAACCCAAGATAGACAACACATTGCAGCCACCCAAATTACTCCACCTAGTATAAATCTGTGGTCTTGGCCCCTCAGAACCTGAGCGATTGGTGCCTTCTGGTTTGCAAATCATACTAATCAGCATTTGGTATACCATGCACAGGCTGGCAGAGAATGTAACACTCCTGATCCCTGTCTAGGCTACTGATAACTGTAGTCCCTCGACTTCCCTTTTCAGCTTTCCTGTCAGAGATCAGAACCACCAGCTAACCCTGCTGTTAGTGATCAATGTCTGTCCCTCCACCCCATATCACTTGGCCTGTCCATGACCAGCATCTGCTGTTTCCCCTATCCTGGCTCCCAGTATTCACTGTTTGTCATGTCTTTTCACATTCAGCTGGCCTGTTAGTGATCAGTGGTTACATCCAACCAGATGCAACCAGCTAGTGACTGTTGTCTCCTGCTTGTCCCCAACCAAGACTATTGGCATGCAGGATCCACTATTTATCTTCTTACTAGTGCTATCAGTGTGTGTGCTGCTTATCTCCTACATAGCTTGCTAATACTTGCCATCTGTAGACACCCTGTCATTAATCTGTGACTTAAGCTTACCACCTGCCAGTGATGTGTCCATTATTTTGTCCACTATTTTTGTGAGTGATTAGAACTCCTTACTTCCTATCATTCATTCTGACAGCATTTGGAGTGCTTGACTACATCTCCCTGATATACACACACACACACACACACACACACACACACACACACACACACACACACACACACACACACACACACACACACACACACACACACACACACACACACACACACACACACACACACACACACACACACACACACACACACACACACACACACACACACACACACACACACACACACACACACACACATACTGTTAATGATTGGCACCAAAAGTTAACTTCCAAACAGTTTCAATGATTGGGTGATTGTTAAGAATGTCAGTGCATATACATCCTGAATATAAATGACAAACTTTATGCCAGCAGCACCCACAGTCAGTCCAAAAAATACATAGTGATTGTGACAACATTTAATTATTGTCTTCTAGCTGTATACAATCATGGAGTAGTACTGATAATTTCATTAAATTAACAATGTTTACTGTTTGTTTATTTAACTAGAATTTAAAAACTAACTGCAAACTATATTTCCCATACAATTTGTACAGAAGCTTGTGCACATTGTATTCCACTATGTCAAGTGGCACATGCAGCCTGTACATTTGTGTAACAGTGCAAACCAGTTAAAAATATGTAGGATGGGAGGCGTGGGAGGAATCACTCTACTCTGAGTCCTACACAGATCTGAGTGAAGAAGCCAGGCTACTCTGATCACTGCAGAGATGGGAGAGGGGAAGAGGGTGCATCAGTCACCAAGAATGCTGGGCTGTGCATACTGTGCCCTGTGAATGTGCAGATATACTTGATACTTCCCAATATAGGTGAATCCCTATCAATAATATCTGCAAACTGCATTGCATTATTATAACATGATCAGTTTCAGTCTAAGCATACTTCCAGCAACATTATTTGCAGATTTTATTTTTGGTAATGCCATTTGTATGGGGACAAGTACCCTTCTTAACCCCTCTTTCCTTAAGAACTAGGTAAGGTTTAAGGCACTACACTTCCTTTACAACTGATACTACAGAAAATACAGTTTGCAGATAAAGTTACTGGGGATCTGTATATCATTCACTAAGACACGCATCGGAAATTCATAAATCTTATGTTGCTGCTGATGCTTAGTGCACAAAGTGAATATAATATATGTGAGAGTAACAGCACTCACATCAGTACTATATTACATGCAAACAGGTCTTCTAGAAACTATGTTGTGCAATAAAACAGCAAGTTTTGTTATGTGAAAGACATTATCCTGGTGGTTTTGACTGAGATTTGGCTACAGATGGAGTGAGACAGAAAAAGTATTCTAATTGGTTTGCCTTTATTTTTCTGATCCTTCATTACTTTTATTTTCGTAAGTATAGAAGATGAATTACTGCTTACGATATTTCTTCTACCTCTTTGTAACTAGTACATATGCTGCAATTCAATATCTTAACCACATTTCTGCTTCAGATCTTGGCATGGTATGTGCTTATGTGTGTGTGTGTGTGTGTGTGTGTGTGTGTGTGTGTGTGTGTGTGTGTGTGTGTGTGTGTGTGTGTGTGTGTGTGAGCACAAGTGCAAAGATAGGTAAAAAATAAACAAAAGTACATTTTGCATTGCCTGTCGTACAATAAGGCAGTATTGAAAAATAAGAAACAAAGGTTTCTTAGAAACAGGAGCTGCACATTTAATAAGTGTCTTAACATGAAGACTGCACAGTAGGATGGTAGGAAAACTGTGATCACACTCACCACCTGTCCTCCTTTGGTTTAATTGCTAATAATCTGCTTGTAGAAAATTGGATTAATGTTGATGGTGGTTGGGGGGGAAGGGAGATGAAGGCTGTGATAAAATCCAGAAATGTGTTTGTAATGATCTACATGCACAGATGAAAGGATGTTTGAGAGTGTAAACTAAAGTGATGCTCTGTACGGCAGACGCCCAACCTTCATGGTGTATGTTTGCAGTTTTCATTTAAAGGTATACTTTCTTTGTTTGGACATCCCACATTTTTCATTTTTGTGGAATTTTGTTAAAACCTATAAAGCATTTATATATCGAAAGACATCTACAGTGAAATACAGGCATCCTGTTTTGCATATCATTGAAGTTAAGGACTCGGCCCAAGTAAATGGAACATTTGGTAATGGGGAGCAGGTGGATCTCAGTTCTAATTATTTATTTCATTAAATTAATACTGCATTAATGAGTCTGTCCATCTGTTTCACATTTAAACACTCACTGCTGAATAGATTAATATACATTGTCTGTGATTCACTGACAATGACAGATCCACCTGAGCATAACTGAATACTACCTGAGACAGGTTAGAGAAATACATGACAAGAAATGAGCAAAGTCACTAATAGGAACCAAAACAGACTGGTAGGGCTGTGTTATGGTTTAAAGATGTACATTCAGTTAGAGTGAATAATAAAAAAAACACCAGCTTCCTGATCAAATCCATGAAGTGCTCCTAATTTGGAGGCCTCCCTCCAGCTGCATTAGTCGTCCCCTTATTCTCATCCTTTTTTTCCCTGAGGAAGGGCTGACATCTTGGACTAGAACTGTAGCGGTCTTGTGTGTAGGTGTGGAGCCTCTCACATTGGGTGGTGCAGGGAAGCTTGCTCCTGGCAAAACATTACTTACAGGATTGGTGACATTCAATATTCTCCTTTAGTTCCACTGATTTCTTTCCTTTTTTCATAATTCCAGGACTCACAATTACAGATCATGGAATTACAATAGGGAGCCTTCAGAGAATTTAAGCAGCTTTCACTTGAGTGCCTTGCCTTCAGACAGTCTTCTTTTTGCAAATATGGAACTGTAGGTGGGGTCCCTCTAGTAGTCTGCATGATGGCAATAACGGTACTGTAGATCAATATGTATGTATATCTTTAAGATGCTTTCTAGGAGCTCGCACAAGTGTATAAATATTGAGCACATGTGAGCCTGACTGCCATTTTGTAGTAAGCTGTTGAGGTGTAAACATGTATGCCTGTGTAGTCTGTCAGTTAATCAGTTTGTTTATATTTTGTGCTGCTACTATCCATCCTGATGTGTTTTTGTGTAATAAAGCATATAAATGAATTACCCCACCTGTTCGTCTTTAATGAGAAATAAGATGAGCGACATGGTGTCAGAATGGGATGCAGACATTCAGATTACAGACCGAGAAAGCAGTCAGTTAAAAGTGGAAGAATATGGAGGAATGGATCATCCGCACTACATGTTTAATTCACAAAAACAGGTCTGAAACATATTTCAGATATCAAAGCTTACTTAAATGATTTCTTATTTACAAAATACAAAATGAAGCACTCGGAATGCTCTAAACGAATTTCTAAGTAAATGAAATGTCCAAAACTGTGACAGATTGATAAAATATTCAAATAACTATGGAAAATGTTGAAATAAAGTCCGAATTGCATAAAATTAATAAAATAAGGAAAACGGCCGCGTTTTTTTTCTTCGAAGTAGCTTATATAGCATGCATTTTTTTCACATTAATTAAAGCTATTCAAGTTATCTGAAGTATACAGAGAATTTGCATGACTGTGCAGTATTACAGTACAGTGATTTCACAAAATATAGCCATTTCAAAGCATATCTTGCAAAGTACAGTATTTTGAAGAGTTTATTATGCATTTGAATGTTATTACAAGTATTGGCTGTGTGTGCACGTTCATACATAATTACAAGAGCCATTTTCAGTGTGTTTGGGCATAATTTGTTGGCATGGTTGATGGATTTTGAAAACCAGCTTCATTTGTCTTTCATAATAATATTGCAGAGGACTGGAGTGTGAGCAAGAGTATGATATTTTCATACAAGCTGCATTTTCTGATAAAGATGACTGCACAAAGACATTTATTCTGCTTAATTTGGCTGGTTCAGAAGCCACAGAATGAGAGTATTTATTTGTGTATGCAGCTGCTGTATTTGCAGGGGAGGGGAACCGCCATACAGTGGTACCAGCTGAGTCAAGGGAAGACCCCGAGACCTTAAAATGTAAATTTAGAGAAATGTGTAACCCTCAAATGAATATTACAATGGAAAGGCACTTAGTTTACAAAAGAGAACAAAAACTTGTGGAAACTTTTGCAGCATATACAATTGACTTGAGAAACAAGGCTAAAATGTGCAGATTTGGTGATTTAAGGGATGGGTTGGTAAAAGACAGACTTGTGTTTGGCATTAAGGATGATGCTGTGAGAAAGATTTTGCTCTGAGACAGTAATTTAACTCTTAATAATACCATTGAGGTTTCAGATATAAGAGCTCACAGAAAAGCACACAGATATGCTTACAAATGAGAAATGCATGCTTCCAGTATTTTCTAGTGCTTATGTTGATAGTATGCAGCAAGTTAAAATAAACAGGCTGGAGCACACTGTGATTGTTACAGGTACTGTAACAGTCACTGGGAAACCCTGAGTGAGTCAGGAAACTAAAACCATGTGCATCTAAACAGTTAGTTAACTGTCATAACTGTGGTGCAAATCATGAGCCCAAAAAATAAAATGCTTAGCTTTTGGTTAACAATGCCACAAATGCAATAAGTGGAATAATTTCAAAAGGTTTTGTAAATCAAATAAGGGCCATTATTTTATTAAAAGAGAACATTCAACGAGACAAGTTGATCAATTAGAAGGATGTGACCCTACTTTTTATATTATTGTGTGTCTGTGCTTAATGAAACAGTCAATGCAGTAATTTTATGGGCAAAGAATGAAGTATTTTGTACTGTTCGGATAAATTGAAGACCCATAGAGCTCAAAGTTGACACAGATTCAAAGTGCAATGTTATGTCAGCAGAAACATTTGCTAGAGTATGTGCTGGTGAGAAGTTTGATTTGGCAAAGTGTGTGAAGCTTGTTGCTTATGGTGGTGAAGAAATTCAAACTGAAGGTTCAGTAGTGCTTTCATGTTACTCTGCTGGGAGCAGCTATGACTTGCAGTTTTACGTGGACTACTTCCATTTAATAAGGAAGTCCATGTAGGCTTGAAAGATCACTGTTCTAAGTTCACCCAGTATATTTTTTCTACCTATGTTGATGTTTTCAAAATAAGCTAGACAAATTCCCAGTTGTATAGTCCATGAAGTTAGACCTCAAAGTCAGTCTAGTTGTCAGGTCAGCACAGAAAGTTCCAGTAGCTATGCAGAACAGAGTCAAGGCTGAGCTAGATAAAATGGTGCAGCAAGGTGTAATTTGTCCAGTTGCAGAACCAACTGAATGGGTATCTTCCATGGTTGCTGCTCATAAGAAAAGCTCTGATAATATCAGAATATGTAGTAGTGCACCTGCAGGTATAGCTGAAGAGATATGGGTTCCTTCCTACCTGACTGGTGACACAAAGGTGGCAAGAGGGACAGATTTTATTCTAGGTGGCACATCTAGTTTAAAAAGGCAATAGCACAACCATAAACAAATTATTTAAACAGTGCACCAGTTAGCAATAAAGCAAGGTGAGATATGCATGCAATAAAAACATACATTCACCCTCTTCCTCAGACCTCAACAGAAAAAGTCTTGACATTCAAACATGCACAAAGAAGGCAATATCAATGAGCAGTAAAACTTTATAATGCAGCAATACAAACACAGGGAAAAATGCAATGTCATTAAGCAATGAAAGAGTCATAATACAACAATACAGATATGAGAAAATGCAAAGTCATTAAGCAGCAAAATTCTTGAAGGCAGCAGTACTAACACAAGCAAAATGCAATGTCATTGAACAATGAAGATTTATAATACAACAATACAAATTTGAGAAAATGCAATGTCATTAAGCAGTACTAACACCTTCTACCCCCTTGATCAATTCTAAACAGACCAACTATGAAACACTCTATTATACGCTATTCACTGGCCGGTGACTATTTACAGTCTTGCTGCCGGCATGATGGTGCCCAAGTTGGAGCTCATATGGATCACAGTTATTTGTAATCTACAAAGCATTTGAGGGGGCCACAATCTTATAAAAATATAAAAATGATGGCCAAAGTCTCTCACCACTCTGTTGAGAATATCCTAGTGACCAGGTGCCGTGGTTCCTCTAATGAGAAAAATAGAAAGTCACCTACCAGAACTCTGATAATCATTTATAGCTTCTCAGTACTAGGCCCAATGGAACTCCTCTTCTTGCTGAATCATAGCAGGCATGGAGCTACTGGTTTCAGACTTCTCTTCTGATTCCACAAAATACCATCATCCAGGATTTCAGCCAGAGACAGACACAATCTGCTACTTCACTTCCCTGTCCCAAAGCACTAGAAAAGAAAATCCAGTCATGTTGGAAGGCCCTTTTCCCTTCAGCTAGTGTTTCAGTCTTCCCTCCTTCAGCAAGTGTTTCAGAATCCTCTTTCACTTTCAAAATTGTCTTTTTATATTCCTGAAAAGGAGCTTCACCTTATGATGTAATGGAAAACTACAGTCTATTACTTCTACCTGAAATACAGTGGGAACTACATATTGATCCACAAGATTTGAACAAAGCACTGAAAAGACCTCATCATCCAATGCGTACAATGATAGAAGTTGCTGCTCTCATGCCAAATGCCACTGTTTTTCTACTTTGGATGCAAAGAGTTAATTCTGGCAAATTTTGCTTGACTGAAATCCTCATTGCTATCCAGTTTCAGTATTCCTTTCGGCAGGTACAGACTTTTAAGAATGCCATTTGGGATAAATTCTGCCAGTGAAGTCTTCCAGTGTGCAATGGAGACATTTTTTTCTGGGTATCTATGCCATTATAGTAGATTATATTCTAGTAGGAGGTAATGGTGAAGCTGAGCATGACAGAAGTGAACCTTAAACTGAATCCTCAGGAATGCAAATTCAGGCTATAAGAAGTTACTTATCTTGGTCACTTATTTACCAGTTCAGGCCTATGACCAGATCCTTCCAAGCAGACAACAGTTCTCGAGATTCAAGCTCCAGACAATGCTCAAGCCTTACAACAGTTTATTGGCATGGTGAACTACTTAGGCAAGTACATTCCAGACTTGAACCAACTTTCAGCACTACTTAGAGAGCTGACATGCAAAGATGTAGCTTGGTCATAGTTAGAACAACTAAAACCACAAAAGCATTCACAACCCCACACAGATTCCTGAGTTCTGAATAAATCCAAAAGCAAGTAATGATAAAAACACAGAAGAAGTCTGGTATGACCAAGGTTTCCAGTTTCAATTGAAGTTTTAATGTTAAAACATAAGCGCTTTTGCAGGAAAATCTGCTTCATCAGATGCTAATAAATATAACTGAAATGTGCTTCTTTTTATACAGTCTCTAGCAAGCATTAGTAGTCACATGATACAAATTAGGTAAAAGGAATTAACATCGCAGGGTGTAACTTCAGCTTACTACAGTACTGAATGAAAGAAATGTGTGCAAGCATGCACTGCTAGCAATAGAAAGCACTTATGAAAAATATATAAAAAATGTTATAAAAAATTCATAAAAAATTCATAATTCACACACACACACACACACACACACACACACACACACACACACACATATATATATATATATATATATATATATATATATATATAAACACATATACAAATACACAGTCTTTTAAATGCAACTTTAGATATAACATTTATATATTTGTAAAAGTGTATGTATAAAAATATACATAAAAAATTACATATATAAGTAAGCACACTTTATTAGTGATACATTTAAAAAGAAGAAAAGAGAAAAAAGCTATCTAAACAAGGATCTGGATTTAAGCTTGGGTTTAAGTGGCACATATTCATTTAAACCATGCCCTGAAGGGCACATTTCAGTTGTATTTATTAGCATCTGATGAAGCAGATTTTCCTACGAAAGCGCTTATGTTTTAACATTAAAACTTCAATTGAAAAGGGAAACCTTGGTCGTACCTGGGTTCGTCTGTGTTTTTATCTAAGTTAAAACAATCCCAAAGAGCATTTGATGTCCTGAAACAGAGAAGTGCCAGTCCACCAACTCTCAGATACTATGATGTGCACAAACCAGTTGCTTTTCCTTGTGATGCTTCAAAATTTGGTCTTGGTGCAGTCATTCTTCAAGAGGGTAGATCAGTAGCCTATGCGTCCAGAACTCTAACCCAAACTGAAATGCACTATGCACAGATAGAGAAAAAACTCTTGGCAGTTATGTTTGCATGTTTGAAGTCCCATGACTATATTTATGGTAGACCTATACAGATTGAAACAGAGCACCAACCTCTAATCACTATTTTGAGAAAGCCTATGCATACAGCTCCTGCCAGATTACAATGCATGATGCTCAAATTGCAAAACTATAGTTTCAATCTTGTTTACACAAAAGGCAAACTTCTTTATCTCGATGGTACATTATCCAGATCGCCCAGAAATACCATAGAACAGCATGAAAATGAAAAACTTGATTTTGAAGTCATGGAGGTGAGAGATTTGACTTCCACATGTTTTGATGAGCTTAGAAGTCATATAGCCTCAGATCAAGTTCTTCAGAAGCTCAACCACTTTATCAGTTGAGGATGGCTGTCAAAGCAATCTTGTTTACCTCATGACCTGTAATTATATTTTCCTTACAGAGATGAGATCTTGTTTGACAATGGTATCATCATGAAAGGTCCAAAAGTGATTGTTTCAAAATCCTTACAATAATATATTACCATTTTGCCTTGTGGCCACCCAGGAACTGATTCTACCAAAAGAAGGGTGAGAGGACTAGTATTTTGGCATTCTGTGTCACAGGATATTGAGTGAGTACTTTAATCTTGTTCTGTATGTAATAGCAGTAAGTCACATCAACAGAAAGAAACACTTCAGCTAAACCAGATTCCTGAACTACCTTGGTCGACAGTAGCTACCAACATTTTTGAATGGAATGGTCAACATTACTTGGTGTTAGTAGACTCATTCAAAGTGGTTCTACATTGACCTACTTCCTAACCTAGAGTCCAGTACTGTCATTACTAAGATGAAGTGTCATTTTGCAGTCCATGGTAGCCTGCACAAAGTTATTTCTGACAATGGTACACAGTTTACAAGCCATCAGTTCAAAAGTTTTGCTGAAGAGTGGGACTTTACTCACGTCATGGGTAGCCCTGAGTACCCACAGTCAAATGGTTTGGCAGAACGTGCAGTTCGAAGTGTGAAACAATTACTAGAGAAGTCAAAATGAGGCAATAGTGATGTTTTCATGAATTTCTTGAATCTCAGACATGTTCCTCATGATAAACATCTTGGTTTACCTACACAGAGACTTCTGTTGAGACAAGCCAGAACCACACTACCAATTGTAGTTCATTGTTGGTTCCATGTGTCAAGAACAACAGATCAGAGAAAGCCAATCTGTTAAAGAATCGCTTCTCCAAGAAGTATTATGATAAGACCAGCAAACTGCTCAATCCATTATGAGAAGGGAGATAGTGAGGATGCAGATATCCAAAGGCCTTGATTGGATTGGTGTCATGAAAACTGTATGTCCAGAGCTGAGATCGTACATTGTGGAATCACAGGGAGCAGAACTTAGGAGTAATTGTAAACATTTGATCCCAATGTCCGAGCCTGTATTGCAGTATCATATATGAAGCAAGTTGGTCATCAATGACTGTCCCTGATTGCTATATCACTAGATAAGGTTGCATTTCCAGACCATGTTCCAGATACACTGCAACTCGGACATAAGGACATAACTGTTGTGTTTATTTCTTATTGTCTATATCATTGCATGTTTTTTTCAAATGTCATTATATTATGGGGAATTCATTAAAGATGGAGGATGTAGATCAATAAATATGTATACCTTTAGGAAGCTTTCTAGGGGCTTACACAAGTGTATAAATACTGAGCACATGTGAGCCTGTCTGCCATTTTGTAGTAAGCTGTTGAGGTGTAAGCATGTATGCCTATGTAGTCTGTCAGTTAATCAGTTTGTTTATATTTTGTACTGCTACTATGCATACTGATGTGTTTCTATGTAATAAAGCATATAAATGAACTACCCACCTATTCATCTTTAATGGGAAGCAAGACGAGCGGCACGTACCATACACTTTCCTGTAATAAGTCCTACTTTTTTCTATGGTACATCTGATCAGGCTTTTTTATCAACTGTCTCAGTTTTGTAAATTGATCAAATATGATTGCATTATAGTGGTAGCATTTTCTTTGCATGGTCTGTAAGTCTCAGTGCTCCGAGAGCAAGAGCCATCAAATAACCCATTCATTTCAGCCATCTAATCTGGTCATGCTGCACCTGATTTACCTGTGGGGCCTGCCTCTCCAAGGGGGATGTCCAGAAAGAGACAACAAGAATTAGCAGATGTTGTTCCTCAGGACTGTCATAGTGGTGAACAGGAACTTGGAAGGTACACCTCCTCTCCCCATGATGTATGTCAAGTACTTAGATGCCCATGGATGCTTTAAAACAAACTGCTGGCATTTGGTGAACATTCTCCACATTCACAAATATGTCTGTAACCTTTAATAAAAGTTAGTTATATAATGTGCCCTCCCCAGTTCTACATAAATGTCTCCCCTAGGGATAGAATGGTGGGGCAGTGGCCACTCATTCCTACAACTCATGTTGCCCTCCAGATTCTGGAGCTGCTAATTGAACCCTGGGTACTGGCAGCACAGTCAGGAAGAACTCTGCTAGCAGATCAACTTAGAGTCAGTGTCTCAACAGGATGCCCATACATCTTTGATGCTGGTTCTTGTTCCACACCAGGTGCTCAGATTATGTTTTCAGTACTAATACTGCAGTGCAGCATGGGGGGGGGGGGGGTGCTGCATTTTGGAATGTGCCATTGTTCAGATGAGACATTAAACCGAGGTCTCAAGGGATATCTTATTATACATACATACATACATATACAGTGGATATATAAAGTGTACACACCCTTGTTAAAATGGCAGGTTTTTGTGATATATAAAAATGAGTCCACAACAAATCATTTCAAAAATTTTCACACCTTTAATGTGTCAGGGGAAAAACTATAAAAAATAAAAAACGTACAATAAGCTGGTTGCATAAGTGTGCATACCCTTAAACTAATACTTTGTTGAAGCACCTTTTGATTTAATTACAGCATTCAGTCTTCTTGAGTACATACCTGCCATCAATTAAAGAGGCTCTGATTAATCACAAATAAAGTTCAGCTGTCCTAGTAGGATTTTCCTGACATTTAGTCAGTTGCCTGCTACAGCAAAAGCCATGGTTCTCAGAGAGCTTTGAAAGCATCAAAGGGATCTCATTGTTGAAAGGTATCAGTCAGGAGAAGGCTACAAAAAAATTTCCACAGCATTGGATATACCATGGAACAGAGGGAAGACAGGCATCAAAAAGTGGAGAAAATATGGGACAACAGTGATGTTGCAAAAAACTGGATGTCCCTCCAAAATTGATGAAAAGACAAGACAAAAAATGGTCAGGGAGGCTTCCAAGAGACCTATAGCAACATTGAAGGAGCTGCAGGAATTTCTGGCAAGTACTGGTTGTGTACTACATGTGACAACAATTTCTTGTATTCTCCATATGTCTGGCCTATAGGGTAGGGTTGCAGGCTGGAAGCCTTTTCTTACACAAAAAAACATCCAGGCCCAGCTAAAATTTGCAAAAAACTACACCATGTCTCCAAAAAGCATGTGGGAAAATGTGCTATGATCTGATGAGAACAAGGTTGAACTTTTTGGCCATGATTCCAAATCGTACATTTGGTGCAAAAACAACACTTTGCATCACCAAAAGAGCACCGATCCATGGTGAAGTATGGTTGTGGCAGTATCATGCTTTGGAGTTGTTTTTCTTTAGCTGGAAATGGGGCTTTAGTCAAGGAGGAGGGAATTATGAACAGTTCCAAATACCAATCACTTTTGGCCCAAAACCTTCAGGCATCTGCTAGAAAGATGAAGAGAAATTTCACCTTTCAACACGACAATGACCCCAAGCATACATCCAAATCAATAAAAGAATGGCTTAACCAGGAGAAAATTAAAATTTTGGAATGGCCCAGCCAGAGCCCAGACCTAAATCCAATAGAAAATTGGTGGGGGTGACCTGAAGAGGGCTGTGTACAAGAGATGCCCTCGCAATCTGATAGATTTGGAGCATTTTTCCAAGGAAGAGTGGGCAAATATTGCCAAGTCAAGATGTGCCATGCTGATAGACTCCTACCAAAGAAGACCGAATGCTGTAATTAAATCAAAGGTGTTTCAACAAAGTATTAGTTTAAGGGTGTGCACACTTATGCAACCAGCTTTTTGTATGTTTTTTTTTATTTTTTACATTTTTTCCCCTAACATATTTGCTTGTTTTTCAGTTGAATTGTACAGGTTATAGGTCACATTAAAGGTGGGAAAAGTTTTGAAATGATTTATTGTGGTGTCATTTTTTTATATCACAAAAACCTGGCATTTTAACAGGTGTGTACACTTTTTATATCCACTATGTGTATATATATATATATATATATATATATATATATATATATATATATATATATGGTGCTGCGGTAGCATTGTCACCTCACAGTAAGACGTTGTCCTGTTCGATTCTCAGCTAAAGCGTCTTCTGTGTGGAGATATGCGTGAATGGGCGTACCTTCATTCACGTAAAAATCTACTGACAATCATTAGCGGACCGGAGTTCCGCTGTGGCGACCCCTAACTGGGAGAAGCCAAAAGACATAACATATATATATATATATATATATATATATATATATATATATATATATATATATTGTAAAAGTAAAAGCAGTCAAATATCATGCAGGAGTGATGATGGCTGTTAACTACAGAAGGTCTCCGAGCAAATACCCTTTTACAAAGGCGTCAAATATATACAGTTTCAAAATGAGCTGTTCGAATATTCAACAAACTCTAAAACAGTGCAAGGCAGGTTCCAACGTAAAAGTCCACTTAGAGTTAAAATAAGAATAATTTATTGGCATGTATGACAAGTAAGCGCTTTCACCCGTTGAAGTTTGATAAAGGCTACGGGTGAAAGCGCTTACTTGTCATACATGCCAATAAATTATTCTTATTTTAACTCTAAGTGGAATTTTACGTTGGAACCTGCCTTGCACTGTTTTAGAGTTTGTTGAATATTCGAACAGCTCATTTTGAAACTGTATATATTTGGCACCTTTGTAAAAGGGTATTTGCTCGGAGACCTTCTGTAGTTAAGAGCCATCGTCACTCCTACATGATATTTGACTGCTTTTACTTTTACAATTTAATCTGTGCAGGGGCGTTCATCTTCCTTGTGGTTCATGAACTCTCTCTCTCTCTATATATATATATATATATATATATATATGTATATGTGTATATATATATATATATATATATATATATATATATATATATATGTTTGTGTGTGTATGTATATATCTATATACATTTGAAAAAATACTTATTTAGATATGCAACTAGAAAAGGCTATGGGATCTATACAGACCACTGCTTATAAAAAAATGGTACATGCTAATAGATATACACATAGACACACTATGCATGCCCCACATATGTTCAGAGGGGTTATTAAAAGTCAATTTAGTAGAATCAGCAGATTGAATATGAAAGAAGAGTTACGTTATGTATTCAACAAATGGATGAAATGGTCTTGGAGTTTGTTGACAGAGGTTACTACAAGGACATGGCACATCAAATTAGGGACAATGTAATTAGAGAAAGGACAGACAAGATGGCCCCACATTTTAGTTTTAAGCCCATTAATATACAAAATCCACCTGTTAGTCGAAGGGGAAATAATATTAATAAATTAAGATATATTACTACGTACAATAATAGGACCCATAGAGTAGAACATATTATATGAAAAAATTGAAACATACTTTTAACTATGCCTGAACTCAGACAGATAGTTAGTGTGCAACCTATGTTTGCTTATAGGAATGGGAGAAACTTAAGGAGAAGATTATGATATAAGGACATGACATCTAAGAAAAGTAATAGTAATGCTAGGAAAGGAACATATCCTTGCTCTAATTGTAGTTGTTGTAAAGATATTGTCACCAATATATACTACACACACCCTGTAACTGGAACTGAATACATCTTCAGTTGTTATGTCACCTGTAATACTACCCAAATTGTCTATTTGGCAACATGTGTACAATGCAATTCTTTCTATGTAGGAAAATGCAATAAAAAATTAAAAGACCGTATCATAAAAAATAAGTCAGGAAATTAAGAGACGTATTATGACCAATGGCCTAGCAAAACATGTGGCAGACAATGGTATAGGTCATGTGTTTAAATTCACTGTTATTAAAATAGTGTATAGAAATAACAGGGGAGGGAATGTAAATAATACTTTGGAAAACATAGGATATTCTTGGATATTGAGATTAAGAGCAGATGTACACCCCGGGTTGAATAAACCAGTAATTCTGAAACCTGTTTTACACAAAAAGCATTCAATGTTGCATTAGGTTTCTAAATAGTATATAGATAATTTAAATGTTTTAAATGATTGTTATTGCTTTGTTATTGGTTGGCTGTGTCATGTGATTTATGTGTTTTAGTATTTAAAATGGCTTTTTAAATTGTATTTTTGAAAGCACTGAAGAAGGTGTAACCTGAAAGCTTTGCTGATTGTTGACAAGTTTTATTGTTTTAATAAAACCATAGAACCATTGAATGTTTCTGTCTGCTCTGTTGTTGAGCTGCTGTTGGATTGGATTATTATTATCGAGCACAGTTTACCACAGTGGACTTCTTTTTCTGTTGCTTAATCATAAATATCTCTGTTTTTAAAATACACTACTTACTTGCTGTCTGGCTTTTTCTGAAATACTTTTGAGCCATACCTCTCAACTTTTTAACACAAGAAATCTGGACAAAGCCTAAAATAATGCAGGGGCAAAGGCCAAAAATAGGGACATATTTTAAATATTGCTCTTATAAACTTATAAAGTTGCTAGAATAACATGATTTGTTTTAGCATGGATTTTCTGAAGGTTATGAAGTCTGAAACTCAAATGTATGCCATGATTTAGTGGCTTCATTCCTCAATGATTTGCCAGAAAACCATGCATTTTATGAGGAATGGACTGAATATAAGAGGCAAAAATCTGGACTGTTGAGAGGAATGCTTTGAGCCCATCCATTACTTTTGTTGGCCTTCTGTAAATTGACATTATCTAATCTCTGGGGTTACCCTGAAGAAATTTCAATAAATGCACTCAGTAAGAAATCTAACATCTATCTATAAAGAACATTTGAGTGAGGTATGGTTTATTTTTAGATAGGAAGTCCTTGTTACAGTACACTATCCGTGTGTATTATTAGCAATGTAAGACCCACACCAACAATGGAGCATTAGCTGTCCCTCTGTTCTAATGGAGAAGCCTGCATATCTCTGTAGACATCAGAAACATCCTAGAGGTATATCAGGTTTTCTCTCCAGCACCTTAATTTGTGTTTCTGATTAAGTTCCAGCAGAAAGACACAAATGGATCCCCAGCCAAAAGTAAATTCACTGAGTAGTAAGTCTCTGTTGGTGAGAGAAGACATAGGACTGTATGGAAACTTAACAGTGGCTGCTTATGAAAAGACTGAGTCCCATACCATTTATTGTAGCAGTGTTCCTTTACTCCTAAAGGTAAGCAACATGTAAGGTGTGCGGCCTGACTCCTACCTGTGTCCTAGCCTATAAAGTAATGACTAACAGTCCAGTAATTATTTGATGATTCACAAAGGGAAGGAGAAAGGAAATGTGTACTTGAACAAGGGCTTACTATTCAAAGATACATTGTCACCATGTTTCCTTTCTGCAGTACTAGCAATATACCTGGGTAGAATACACAACAGGTATGTGCCCTGAGAGGGGGACATGCACAGCAAGTCTTCAGTATCACAGCCACTGGTAGTCCTATATGGGTAATCTTATTTGTAATGCTTGAAAATGTGTGCACTCAGCTCTGTGCTGTTGCTACATGAACATTTTGAATGGATGTATTCTTGGAAAAGTCTGCAGTTGTAGCTGCAGCTCTAGTCAAGTGTGGTTTGACTTTGTCAAGGAGATCTTCTGATGATTAATACTAAACAAGTGAATACGGTTGATTAACTACTTGCACAAAGTTTAACAGGAGTCCTTGTCAACCTTCCCTGAAGGGCACAATCAATATGTAAGGTGGCCTCTGATACCATTATTGGCAAACAAAAGATTAGCTGTGAGGCAAGTGCTATCCTTTTGGAAGACAGCGTATGGCTCCCTGCACTTAAGGGCCTGCAGTTCAGAGATTCTCCTTTGAGATGTAATTGCTGCCAAAAACACTGTCTTCCAAGAGAGGAAATAATAGATCCATTCTTACTGTATCTTAACTATAAAGCTGTCTCCATTGAAGTAAATGTAAAACCAGGGACATCAGCTAACCTTGGAACTTTCAGGAATTATTCTCTGGCAATCTCTCTACTACTGACACCCTGGCAAAATTTCAAGCTACCACAATGACGACACTGTAACCTATGCAGAATTGTTTACAGAAACCCTGCATAATCATACTAACAGCTGCACTGAGACAACTGTATCTACCCAGATTAAGCACAGGATCAACTAAAAAAAAAGCAAGCTGCTCTTTTGGAATCCCAACATCAATAGTTTGTATAACAAGAGGAAGAAATTCATGGCAAATATTAGGAGGTGCAATCCTCAGCAAGGTAAAAAATCTCTCATCAACCTAAAGAAGTAGATCAGGGGCAGGCTAACAAAGTCCACCAAAGCCAAATTTAGGGTAATATTAGCCTCACAGGCTTAGGACAATCACAAAGCTTTCTTTAGCTATGTCCATAACCTCAAAGACAAAACACAGCAATGTACTGAATTAATTATAAATGGTGCCACCTATGTGGACATGGACAATATAGCAAGCCTCCTGGCCAACAAATTTAGCTTCAATTTTATCTCACTCTCCCTGCCAGATGCCCCTTAGGAAATATCCACATTCATATACCCCCCAACTCTCAGTAGAGAGCAAGTGTTCAAGGTGTTCTCCAAAGCCAAGAACACTGCATTGGTGGGTTCTGATAATATCCCAGGATGCTTCTTTAATAGCATGAAACATGAACTATTGGGAACACTAGAAACACTATTTAACCACAGCCTCCTAACAGGCATCTTGCCAAATGAATGGAAGACTGTAACAGTTATCCCACTGCACACAGGTGGGCCATCCTCAGACCTGGGGAATTATCAGCATATATGCCTGCCTTGCCTGATATGTAAAGCTAAGGAGAGAATAATCATGGCTATCCTAAATAAAGAGAAAGGTAACCTACAAACATTGGACCCAAATTAGTTTGGGATTGTCAAAGGCAGGTCTTACCTACTCAGCTTGGTGGACTTCTTTGAGTAGGTCACCAAAGCAATTGACAAGGGTAAAATGGTGCATACTGTCTACTTCAACTTGGCCTAGGTATTTGACACAATGCCTCTCTCAAGTACTGTAGAAAAGCTCACTAAACTAGATATAACATCACATGCTGGATGGGCAGCTGGCTTACAGACAGGACGCAATAAGTTAGAATATGGGAGTCTTCCTCAACAAAAAAGGCTGGTTACTAGCATGATACCTCAGAGTTTAGATCTGGGGCCACTGCTATTTGGCATCTACTTCTCTAAAGTCAAGGCTAACATAAAGGGCCTCTGACTGACCGAGTTTGCAGATGATTGCAAATTGTGTGCAGTCATTGAATTCCCCCAAGACACAAATATATTCCAAGAAGGCCTGACACAGACTAATAACTGGTGCCAGAACCATGGTCTAAAACTCAGTGCCAAAAAGTGCATCAAAGTTTCCTTAGGAATGCTGCCACCTCAGCAAACTACTACACTGACAATACACCCCTAAGAGTAGACTCTGTAGTCAGGAATTTGGAATAGTGATTTGCCATTTGACCATCATGTATCTATTGTAGTAATGAAATCATTCTGTGTTGCACTGCTAATAAGTAGGGGTATGTCATCTAGATCTAAACATGCCATCATTCCATTGTACTCTCCTCTCATAAGGCCAGTCACTGAGTACAGTGTCCCCTTTGGTATGTACCTGGCCAGGCATATGCAACAACTGCAGCAACCTCAGAGATTACTCACAAAAACAATACATGGTGTGGAAAACAAGTCCTATGTGGACTGCCTCAAAGCCTTGTCATTATATACAGTCTCCTACAAGCTGCTGAGATGCAACCTACGCCTGGCTTACAAAACATCCCCTGATCCATCCCTAATTTACCTGTTGCATATCCATAAAACAAATGGCATCAGAAACATACAATCCTTGCCTGCAACATAAACAGGACAAGTATATGTCTCAGAGGCTACCCCTTTCCTGGAACAGGCTTGCCACCCATGTGAAGCCGAGTTCATCCCAGACGCTCATTCAAGCAAAACATGTATCAGTGGATTGGGAATTATAACTATGCCTCTGGTCTGGCACCTGTGTTTCTATTAGAGATTGGAAGCTTGTAAATGTTAAGCCACTCCTACCGAAGTATATATTTCCCCACAAAATCGTTGGAAACCAATATCTATCAAATTTTATTGGGAAGCAAGGCTAGGTTTAACAAGGCCCTTTGGGTCGATAGCCTAATATTTTATTATGATATCTTATTAGGGGGTCTGTACTTACTGTATTATTTGATCCTTTTGAGGTTTCCCTGATTAAGATCATCATCTATTCCTTTCCAGTTTGCTTTTTTCTCTCTGAGGCTCCACAGCATGGGGCATATACATTCCTCACTGGTAAAACTAAATGTTTTCATTTCATTATATACTTATGGTTAGTAATTACATCAACCTGAGATGCATCAAGGTCTGCATATAATTGCTATACATAATTTACTCTGTAAGGTGACACTGCAACTCATACTGAGAATAAACAGTCATGTACAAGCAAGTCTTCAGATATTCACGCCTGTCTATTGTAGCTGCTTAATAAAAAAAAAAAAACGTTATTTTCACACGTCTTCATTTTAGGTTTTCCTTTTGTGGAACTCGACATAGGAAGACAACACTAATGACTTCAGTCACTCTCCCCAAAACCTAAAGCCTCACATCTTTCCCTTAGATGATTCTAAACAAAAATGATGTAAAGTTCAGAAGCTTTAGTATGAAATAAATCATTACTTTACTGTAAAATCCTGACAGAGCAAGGTTTATTCCTTCCTGTACTCACAGGATATTGATGGCTCTTAATTAAAGGGTATAAGTGGTCATTTCTATTTTTACTGCACCATCTACTATCTGCTTAATGCTCCCTGTAGGAAAAACAGTGCAGTCTTTTCATACATAACATAGGTTCATAGGTTCATACTAGGCTATCTGCCCTAGGGCATTTATAAGCCTAGCCAGAGTGTGTTTGGCTTTCGCCACCCATTTTAAATTAATTTTGCTATGCCCTTTTTTGAGGTTAGTATACTGTGCCTCTGTCTAACAGTGACACAGAAGTGATACCCGGGGTAAACCTACGATCTCCCATCCACTCAAGATTCCTCTTGAAGAGAGTCAATGAGGGACTCTGCCTAACCTGGACTGGGATTTTATTCCAGAGTGAAGGGAGCCTCTGGGTTATGAATCTGTCCCTCCAGCATGTCCTATTTATTTCAGTGCTGAGGTTCAAGTCTCTCGAGCGCATAGCTCGATGGGATTTGGATTTTCTGAGGTGCAGCATGTCCATTAATTCCGGGTTGGACATGGCTTTATACGTCAGGCACAGATCGCCTCTGAGCAGGCAGTATGCCACTGAGTAGAGCTGGAGTTTCTTTAACCAGGCAGCATATGGCATCTGTTTGAGCCCTTTGATCCTCTTGGTGAGGTACTTTTGGGGTCTTTCCAGTTGCTGCAGGTGTCTGGTAAGGTACATCCCAAAAGGGGCATTGTACTCAATTATGGACCTGATGAGGGATGAGTAAAGAGGCACGATGACCTCCCCTGATCTAGATGTGAATCCCTTCTAGATTAGGTGGGCTATATAAAATGTTTTTCTAACCACTTTGGCCACGTGGTTGTCAAATGAGAGATTGCTATCAACTTGGGTCCCCAGGTCCCTAATTACTTCTTCTGTACTTAATGGATTACCACCTATGTGGTAATTTGTGGGCACTTTGTTTTTGCCGAAGGGGATGACTATACACATTTTGGTGTTTAGCTTGAGGCCATGGCTCTGGCACCAGTTGTCTGTTTCTATGAGGCCCTTTTGGAGGATGCTTGTGTCAGCTGGAGAGTCGATTATGGCGCCCAGTTTGCAGTCATCTGTGAACTTGGTCAGCCACAGTCCTTCTGTGTTGGCCTGTACCTCCGAGAAATATATACCGAACAAGAGAGGTCCCAGGACTGAGCCTTGTGGGACGCCACTTGTAACTGGTTTGGAGTCTGACATGGCTCCAGCAATTCTAACCATGTGGGTTCTGTCCTT